>NW_023501048.1:0-11557 GCF_014066305.1 Letharia columbiana | reverse complement strand
TACTTTCAGAATTTGCCATGTCGATGATATATCTGAACGTCGAAGCTCTGGTGTGAGCTTGAGGATCTGAGATTGTTGCGGGCGTTCGGAGTCCGAGATGTTGAAATCATGGGATAGTTGCCATGACTGTGATAATCAAATTATGCTCCTTGATTCAGAGATGACCAGTGAGATGAAGAGGTCGGAATGGTGAGGTACAGAAGTACAGGGAGACGTTGCAGGAAGTTTGCGACCGCTATCGCAAGCTTTCCATTCGATGAAAGCTACACTTTCTAGCAGTTGCTGCGCATCGGGGCTTCCAGACTTACTATGATTGCAAATGATTGGCGTCAGTAGCAAGTTTGTTTGACCTCGATTGCGAATCTGTACGAACAATGTAAGCTGCAGATTGGAGTGACTTTGTTTCGACCCATGCTTCTGATGATTCCATACTCTTGTCCGGCTGTGAAGCAATTAGGGTTTAGAAATGGTAGAACAATTACCGGAGACTTATGGCAAATTGCGGCCATTGTTCTAGTCGTGAAGCGATCGACTGTGAAGACTAGACATCTACCCGAGGAGTGAATGCAGCTAGAGATAAAGGGAACACTCTCGACACTGTTGCTAGGAATTACCCAGGAAAGTGAATACAGCGGCCAAGATAAGCTTATAAAGCAAACGCCAGACACTGGATGAATGACGCGGCTGGTACAAATATAAACAATGAAGGGAGATATGCCATGTCCCGTCTACACGCGTTTGCCGCCATCATCTTTGCTTAGGCGTCCGAAGCATCTTCTTCAAATCTTCATCTTCCTCCTCATACCAGTACAGCAAATTGCACAAGAAGATCTCTTCCACTTCGGCGAGCAAAGTCTCACCCAAAGACTTTTCCCAACAACCAAACAAGGACCTCTCTTTGAATACTCTTTGAACCCCATCAGAGCTAAGCCTCACTGAGTACAAAGTCTCACTCAAGCAAGGCAAAGCTTCATTCAAAGCAAGGCATTCCTCAGTCATGCGTCCGAAAGAATACTCAGCGCAGCCTGGTTCATCCTTGCGAGAACACATAATTGTCGATGACTTAACCAGCAGAGGAACCACTCAACCAAAGAAAAGCTTCTCCTCAGTCACACCTCTAGAGCACCCTTCTAAGGACCCCGCTCACTCCCCACAAGATCCCAAGACCGTCGATACGATCTACAAGATCGTCTACTCGGATCGCCACGAGTACTCACTGAACGGAAACGTGTACATCAGATACGACGTGCCACCCGAAAGAGACAGCACTGGATGGTTCTGCATCGTCGCCTTCCATTGGCAGGATGTCCAGGCCGAGTTCGAGTGCGTCTACCACCCATCGATCAAGCTCTTCGACGACTTCAAACCGGTCGGAGGCAGCTTGAGGGGAGGCAGTGGAGGCGTTCAGAGCGTGCGGATCTCGATGTGGAACTTCGCAGACCGAGGTCCCGATCTCAACGCCAAACACACGGTGAAGGACGACAACGAGAACAGGATCATGCTTGCGGTCATGGTTGTGGGAGATGGGTCAGCTGTGAGGCTGTATGGGAAGATGGTGAGGGGCGGGGAGGACGAGAATGAGGTCTGGCTGTCCGAGGATGAGCGTGGGAGGTTGGGGCTGCGTTCGTGAGAGGGGAAGATCTGGTACGAAGCCACATTACGTATCGCAGGAGGAACCGAGCTGCTCTCGGAGGGCTTTGGCACTGGTGAGGGGTTGCTTGGAATGCTGAAGGGGAACCTTGGTACTGATTGAGGGGAACTTTGGGGCTGATGGAGGGAGGAAGACCGCACTAAACAATGATGAAGGCGTGCAATCATTCGATCGGGGCGAAATTTGGAAGATCTTTACAATGCCAAGAGATTGTCGTGGCAGCTTGAATAACTGCGAGATGATCTAGTGTACCGCCCTGGCAGGGTTTTCCACCACGCTTTTTAGATCTCTGGTAACACCCATGGCAACACCCATGGCAGATGCGCGTCATCGTTTGGCCATTGCAGAGTCCATGAACACCCTAGCAACGCCTCGCTGTAATGTCAAGAGCTCACGCCAGCAAGTGCAGTTGCTGCCGAGTAGTCCGTGGAAGCATGCAGTCATTTCCACGACCGCGGAAATCCTCCACGGCACATGCCTGGGCCCCATTCGGCAGGTCGGACACGCATCTTATTTGCTCAAGTAGACACCAAGAGCTGCGCGGTGTGCCTCTGACGTACCTTGGTAACCTGACGGAGCTGACCGGTGACCATCCTCTGATTTGTTGAGTGACCTGACGACATCCAAGCGTCAGATAATCCAATCACAAAGAAGCATCTAGAGCAGCATGTTCGGGCGATCGCTCGTGCGATCTCATGCACTTGCGCGTGTAAGCTTGTGACAAAGCGGAGGGAAGGGGGTGGACAATAGCGATGAAGGTGGGCACCAATCGGACCGAGACATGGAAAGTCTTCCCTATGCCTGATTTTCCGGTCCCTATTTGGTTCCGGTTTCGGTTAACGCTACGATTGAGAGAGTGGTTGAGAGGTGTCAGAGCGCGCAATAACTTACTATGCGACAACACAAGGAGGTCCACTGTAGCGACTGTGCGCTTTGAATGGGAAAGAAACAAAGCACCTGCTTATAGATACATTAGGTACTGGTGGTACCTAAAACATTGAAACCACAAAGCAAACGGGATCGGGGATCTGACACGGATCTTTTCTTGGCGCAGCGGGTGGCTTTTGCGGGGTACCCGAGGAAGAGAAAAATGTTTTCCCTTGCTCATGACCATCACCCCCTGCTTTGCCCCCTTGCTGCTGATCTTCCACAAATCATCGTCGTCACCGAATCACCGTGCATCGCATCGCATCGCATCGCATAATAATAATCCTAATATTATTATTCTTATTATTAATTTCATCTTCTTCATTTCAAATTGTCATTGTCACTTGCATCGTGAGGCCCGTCTAGTATTGGCTGCCCGCCGCATGCATGTGCCCCCTATTTCCGCCTAGTACGCGCCGGAAACGGGTCTCACTTTTATACGCTCGAGGGGTATTGGATGGTTGTAGGAAATTCAAAACGCACCGTCGGTGCGTCATTGGTCATTGGGCATGTGCATCTGAATCCCCAAAAATGAATCCTTTGGCCATGGGTAGTTGCGGTGTGACCACCTTTGCTGTTTCCAAACCTACACGGAAGGTCCCCAATTTCCTCATTCATCATATATAAGGAGAATGAGAATCACCCGCTTTCTTTGTTTTGCCCCCTAAAGAAAAACCTTTGTTGCATTCCACATTCCTCCTAGTTCCTCTAAAAACGTGAATGGCATCGACCTGCAAACAAACCTCACTTGATCACCTAACCTACATCTACCAACCACAAAGATCTCAATCAAGAACACTCCAATAACCACCATGTTGAGCGGCCATACCTTCCTCCACCTCTCTGCCCTTGCCACCTTCTTGCTGGGTACCGTGCAATCTGCCCCTCTCACCTTGTAAATTACCCCATGTCCCTTGCCTAAGCAATCTCACTGACCAGTCAACAGCCGCCTCGGCAAGCGTGATGTGGCCTTCGACTACCAGAATGACAAAGTCCGTGGCGTGAACCTGGGTGGCTGGTTCGTGCTCGAGCCATGGATCACTCCCTCCATCTTTCAGCCCTGGGCCACGAGCATGACCGTCGTCGACGAGTACACCTACACTCAAACCCTCGGCAAGGACGCTGCATCTGCTGCTCTGACGAACCACTGGAACACCTGGATCACTGAAGATGACTTTATCCAAATCGGCCAGAATGGCCTCAACCATGTTCGGATTCCCATCGGGTACTGGGCGGTTGCTCCCTTAGAGGGCGACCCGTACGTCCAAGGCCAATTGGATGTCTTGGATCAGGCCATTGGCTGGGCTCGAACTGCTAATCTCAAAATCTTGCTTGATCTTCATGGAGCGCCTGGATCGCAGAATGGCTTCGACAACAGTGGCCGCTACGGGCCTGTGGATTGGCAGCAAGGAGATACGGTTAACCAGACCATCACCGCGCTTCAAAACCTCGCTCAGCACTATTCCGGCGACACTGACGTCGTCACGGCAATTGAGCTCCTCAATGAGCCTCTTGGTGGCTCTCTCAACCTCGACGAGCTTAAGACCTTCTACCAGTCCGGCTACGAGACCGTGACCGGAGCCAGCGGCAACTACGCAACCTGCATCCATGACGCTTTCCAAAACATCGAGACCTATTGGAACGGCTTCATGACCCCAGCCTCGTCGGGCGACCAGAATGTGATTCTCGACACTCATCAATATCAAGTCTTCTCGCCAGCTCAAGTCGCCATGAGCCCCTCGGACCACGTCTCCGCCGCCTGCGCTCTCGGCCCTCAACTCGCCGGAACCGACAAGTGGACCATCGTCGGCGAATGGACCGGTGCGCAAACCGACTGCGCCCAATGGCTCAACGGCCTCGGAAAAGGAGCCCGCTATGACGGCAGCCTCGCCAATTCCGGCTCCAGTTACGTCGGCTCCTGTGCCGGCAAAACCACAGGCACGGTCGCGGCCCTGAGTTCCGACGACCAGGACAATCTCAAGCACTTCATCGACGCCCAGCTCGACGCCTACGAGCAGCACACGGGGTGGATCTTCTGGACCTGGAGGACCGAAAGCGCACCGGAATGGCACTTGCAGAATCTGACCGCGGCCGGCCTGTTCCCCAACCCGCCCACGAGCAGGGCTTATCCGGGGCAGTGCGACTCCTAGAGAAGGCAATCACGAGACCGACGTGTTCTGGACGTATCTTGTAAATTACGGACCCGTCAACTCGACTTTCCCCCACCAAAAGCACCCGCAGCATCACCATCACCATCACCTTCGCTACCTAGCTCTCCCATTTCGCCCACACTTGCAACCAACATATCCAGCCATGCCTCCACATCATTTTAGCTCGAGCATCTGCGCTGTTGTCACCACCATCACCGTCACCGTCATTATGATACCCACGTGAGGAATTCGCATGTTCGCTTTCAACCAATCGTTTTTAGCGGAAAAAAATATATACCCCAGCATGCGTGGCGCTATCGAGCTTTTTTTTTTTTTTTTTTTTGAAAGCATGGGGGAGATTTCACTGTACGCTACGTTAGTGGTTGATCGGCTACGGAAAACAATAAATCATAAGTGATCGCGCAAGCCTCTTGACGTGACACTTTCGGTCATTTCCGCACCAAGAAAAGTTCTCTCTAGAAGTAAACTCCGCTCAAGTCTATGCATACATAAGCACCATAATCATAACCATGACGCTATACGGACACGACATCCTCTCGGAACGGGTATAGGTACTCCCAAAAAAGGGCACGCGGTAGCAAGCAAGCAAGCGGACAAGAAAAAGCGCCGCCCGCTCCGGGCCAAAAGCCATAGCTGGAAAACGTCAATGCTGCCTCGCTGATGCCCTCGCGAACGCCGTGCCAAGAGAATATGTTCATAGAAGCAAGAAGAAGAAGAAGAAGAAGTAGTGTTTGAGCGCCTGAGCGAAACCCCGGGAAAAAAAACACCCCCTCAGCAAATGGCCTCAAAGTCTGCCGGTCCCAACGTCTCGGCGAACGTGATGCTGCCGTAGCCGGAGTCTATGCCGTTGGACTGGAGGCTGTCGACCCTCGAAGGCGGAGATGTGCCGTCTGGGTGGTCGACGACGAGTCCATCTCCATCGCCACTCTGGTGCCTTGATCTCGATCGGTGCGCTTGCAGTAATGGTTCGCGTTCATGCCAATGATTCTTCGGGTTTTGGGTTGCTTGCGGCAGCGACTCGTGCGCGTGATATGGAAGACGGGGGTCGAGGTCTTCGCATAGTAGACTTGCGGGACCGTCTTTGATGGCCATGCCGACGGCGAGGACGATGGTGAGTGAGAATTGGAACCAGAGGCGGAGCGTGCGGCGGGATGAAGGTTCGACGCAGTCGTTGCAGGGAAAGAAGTGGGGTTGCTTTCTCGGTTTGGGAGAGGGAGCAGACGGAGGTATGATATTGCTCGAAGGCAATTGTTGAGCTGAGGCATGTGGCGGAGAACGCCAGGAGTCCATTCTCTGATGGCAGGCCCCATAGTCTCTGAAGTAGTGCTCAGCGGCCCTACTCCTGCTCGCTTCAGCCGTAAAATGATGCCAGTCAAAGTCCTGTGTAGTTGTTGGCTCAACTGTTCCGCTGTCAGCCGTGCGTTTCCGTTTACGCCATCGAGTTCCATAAACCAGACCTAAGAGCCACCATCCTATGCCACCCAGCCGCTTGGATCCCTGTGTCCATGCGTTGAAGAGGAGCCGCCGTGCGAGGACAAGAGGGTCTTGTTTCGTTTGGGAAATGAGGTTTGTGAGGCGGGAGAAGATGCCGAAAGCGTGCTGAGTGGTGAGGAGAGTTGATGGGAGAGCTTTGACTGGTTGGGATGATGCGTATGTAGGTGGGCTTGGCTTTTTCTCTCGCTTCAGAATATCCTCCGACTCTATGAGTAGGCGTGTCTGCTTTGGAAATGCGGCCTCTGCAGGTGCCTTTGAAGGGGTTGGGTCAATGCCCATCATGCTTTGGCCGGATTCGGGGCTCTCTTCGGGACTCTCTTCCATATCAACAGGTATCAAACCATCCTCGAATAGCTCGGGGAGGCCAAAGCTTGTGCTTGCCCAGCCTGCTCGATTTCAGCTTCTTCAAGCTCTTTCCGAAGGCTCCTTGGCCGTGACCGTCTTTTATGATCTTCTGATGGGACTTCTCCAAATCCAAAAAGCTTCTCCTCAGATCTCGTAACGACCGAGGGAGAAATTTGTTCGTCGTCCAGGTGTTCCACATCCATGAACCTGCCCTCTAAAGCCTTTAATGTCTGCTCTTGTGCCCAAGATGTCGAGCGATGACGCCCAGGTCGATCAGGAGTAGTGGTTGGTGAGCTATCGACGGGTTTGGATAGAAAGGACGTAGTTGGATCGAGCGAGACTTCCGAGATGTCTTGTCTAGCAGTAGCTTCTATTGATGGGTAGATAGGGGCAGATACAGGTAACGAAGGTATGATAGTTGCGGTAGGTAAGATCAGAGGTCGGAGAGAGACTGAACCAGAGGGAAATTTGCGCATCTTTCGCTGCTTGTTGGCTGATCTGGCGTCGACGTCAGCGAGATGTGGCAAACCCCATGATGCTGGACCAAAAGAACCGCTTGACCGGAATGAGTTCGGTCTTGATGCAGATGATGGCGCAGAGCGGAAGGAACCTGATGTTCTCGATCGACTTTCAGATCCAGACTGCCTAGACTGCCTTCTGTAGTCAGGCGATCGCACGCCTTCCTCATAAGAGGGCGACTGTAAACATTGTCCATCAACATCCTGCACAGCGTCCTCGGGCGACTCCACAACGCTCGGTGACGATTCAATGTTGCTGGGCTGCCAGAATGCAGACTCCGAAACCGTAGACAGTGACAGCCGTACTCCTCCAGATGGCGAAGGAATTCTTGGAAGCATAGACTTTGGCCTTGATGTCCGTTTGATTGGGTCAGCTCGGACTGGTGATGTTGCTGCCGAGCACATGTCAAGCTTGTTCGGTGAGTGAACAAGAAGATTCGTCAAAATCTCAATCCTTTTCTCCAGACCGATGTTCACTTCTTCGAGACCTTCTGCATCCCCAACTTTGACTCGCATGCTCTCGACCTCCCACTCCAGCTCTGCTATTCTTGCATCCTTCAACTCCATGTCATTTTCCAGCGTCCGCAGACGTATCCTCAACTCCATCTCAACCTCTAGACGCTGGTCCCTCTCTTCTTCGACTCTGACCGCGAATTGCTTCTCCCAAGCTGAAAGATCCTGACGTAAATTCCGATTGTCAACAGTAAGTGCCCTCAACTTTGCGGAGCGGAGCTTGTTCGTGTTAGGTGACGTGAGGGAGTCGAGTTTCGCGTTGACAGAAGCTAATTGAGACTCGAGATGCTCAATGTATGTTGAAGCCTCGGAGCTGGCTGATCGAAGATTGATGCGTTTGAGATTCCGACCCTTTACTTGCTTCGTCAATGGGGAACTGAGCTGTGCTGGAGGAGTCTTCTGGTTCCCAGACCCTTCCCTTAGCTTCATCATGTTGACCGGAGTTGCGGCCGAGGCCGCCGGAGAGCAGTTGCGACTTCCTTCCGCGTACCAAGATGTCTCACTAGCTCCATTCATTTCCCCCGTCTGAGTGTTGTCTTGAAAAATGGCACCAAAACCTGGTCTTGGCGATGAGCGCTTCTTTCTTGTGGACTTCTGTATCTCTTGCAGGATATTCACCGGGCTCGGTGGTAGATCTTCGCCGTACATTGATCTCTTCTCTGCGCTCAAGGAGCTACTCTCGTTGCTGACCTGGCGACTGATGGACTCAACCGCCGGGGATGATGTTGTAAATAGCGGACTTATGCGCCGAGTAGGGAAGATCGCTCCTCTGAATCCAGCATTGCGTAAATGTAGTCGCCTAGTCTGGTGACTCAGGCCTTCGTTCTGCTGTTGCGAAGCCAGCGTCGTTGGTGATGTTATTGCGCTATAGCTATGTGACGAGCCAATTGCTTGACTCGATGTAGTACGTCCATCGGGCAACGGATGTGCATGTGTGGAATGCATGCTTGTATATATTTGTCCTCCATTCCTCGACGTGAATAGTCACTTGTAACGCGATTGGAGGCGAAAGGCAATCCCTCTTAGAAGTCCAGTAGGCGGACTCGGTGATCGTCACAAACCCTTAGCCATGATTGAGATTTTGCCAGACGCGGTTTCTGCATGTCGTGGCAGCGAATTGAGTGACAGCTTCATTTTGATCTGTTGGTGTTGAAGATTTGGCCGTTTGGCGCTGCTTTTGTTTGTTTCAGAAATCAGGGGAAATTCGATGGTGGGTATCGACGCTAATGCACGCCACTTTCTCTAAGTTCCAACTCCAAAGTTGAGGCGTAAACAACAGTCAACAGCAAAAGTAGTCCAGCCTATATCTGAAAGTTCCACCTTGAATCAGATTTGATACATGATGAGAGGGTTCGTGGGTTCACTCTACACTACAAAGTTTCTAACAAACTGACGAGGGTAACTCAAACGACTCTACTCTAAGAGTGTGGCCTTTCGCAACCAGCACCAGCAGCATACTCATCTACGCATCATCCGCCAGTACAATCTCAATCAAACTCTCCGTCGCCCCCTCCCCCTTCCAGATACCACTAATCTTCAAGCCCACACTCCCCACCAGATCTCGCCACTGCGTCTCTGTTCGTTCGCAACTCCCAAGGCATACCATCATGGTCCAGTCTAGGCTCGTAATCTTCCAGTCAGCGTCTTGATCACTGACCACGTTCTCATTGATCAAGATCTTCGAATGTCCCGGTTTCAGCGCTCCTTTGAGTTGCGTGAGTATCTTGCGCGCGTTGTCATCGCTCCAATCGTGCAGGACCGAGTGCATGTAATAAGCTTTCGCGCCCCTGACCGGCTGCGGCGTGAAGAAATCATGCACTGTGCATTCTATACCTGGCCGATCGCCCTCTCGAATCGAGGAGATGGCCTGGGCTTGATCTTGCAGGATCAGTCTCCCAGATATGGTAGGCGCTTTGTCGTGGAATTCCGCCAAATCATGTCCCGTCGCTCCACCCACATCCACAATCAACACCTCCCCCTCCCCCACTCCCCTCAAGCGCTCAGTCACGGGATAGAACCCATCGTCCATCCAGTGAGGCCGCCCCATGCTGTAGCCAGCCATGTGGTTCTGGAAAGCCGTCTGCATGCGCGGATCGGCTGCGATCCATTCGAAAATTCCTAGTTCGCTCTTATGGCTGTATTTGAAGACGCTGTCGTCTGTGGGGATGTTGTGGTTCGTGCTGCGGAGATAGGCGGGCAGACGGGCGTGGGAGGGGAGTTGAGCGTCAAAGGTGAAGATTACGCCGTCGTAGAAGATTTGGTCTGTGAGTGCATTGGAGAGGGGGGTTGGGGCGTATGTGTCTTGGAGGGTTTCACGGATGATGAACATGCTGGCGAGGTGTTTGAGCATGCGCCCTGGGCGATGAGGGAATCTTGTCAGTCCTCGGCACTTACTTCAGATCATTCCAGCACTACGACAACTTGGGGGCTCAAGTCTTGCAAGAGGAAGCATTCATTGGCTTCACCAAGGCCTGCCTCTAACGGTCTCAGAGGAACTCACGTCCTCAACCCCCATGAGTCCGAGATGAACCCTCCACTCGACCATTTTTTCGGAAATCGGGGAGACACACTGGTAGTCACTCACCAATTAAAGCAGAATCCGTCTTGGTAGCATCGGCGAGCTGCTGGCTATTCTTTGCCTTGCCGTCATCTGCTGCTAGCTTTTCGAATAAGCCTATGTCAATGCTTATCCGGATAGTGGCCGTTCTGGCTGGCTCAGCCCAGCCCATCCATAAGATTGACTCCATAGGTGCTTCCAGAGTACTGATTAAGGCTCTCGCTTTCGCTATCATTTCTTGACGCGTGCTGTCGCCGGTCTCTAGGAGGGATGTTTGGAGAGAAGATAGGTCTTTGATGAGCAACGATGCCCGGTCTACTTGTTCGGCTGCTGGGGAAAACATCCTTAATTGAACTTGGGATTGTACAGTAGGTCTGCTTTCTGATTGAAAGTTTTCAGGAAACCTTTGGCTTCAATGGGAGGGGAAAAAGGAATAAAAAGGTCGCCAAAAACGTTAGCTGACCTTCGCTTAAATCCAGAACAGCGCCATAATGTCAGACCAACACAATGGCCTTGAGGCTGAGTAAGACTTGGTACCAACGACGAAGGTAGTTTCGGCCTTAGATCCTTTAGGTGCTTGTATGGCACCGTTGAGCTTACGCAGTGCTCCCAATGGTTGATCCGAATCGAAGCTATCTACACGGTCCGTGGTCTGTCCGTGGTCTGAACTGATCTGGATTAGTTTGGACTGACCGAAACTCAATTAGGTAGGTAGGTAATATCTCGAGATAGTCACAACGCTATTCTACGCGCCTGTCATTCTTGATGTCGGAACCGGTAATATCTACGAGTAAAGCGATTGCTAGATCCGTAGCAAAGAATTTTCTCCAGGAATAAAGTCCATTTCTTCTCTCAACTCTCATGTCGGTTTGCGGAGTCCTCAGACAGCATTGGAAAGTCTTTGTGAGAGCTCAAGCTGTTCAAGTTCTGAGACCTGATATGATTGACAGTGCTTGGAAGAATAATAAGACTGTGCCATGAGATGGCGTCTGTACAGATGAAACTCAGGATCACGCGAATCAGGATCAATGTAGTTGTCATGTCGGCCTACTTTATTACTGGTTTTGTTATCTTCTGGCCTGCAAATCACATTCTGCTTTATTATTCACAATCTTACTGTGCGGCGTCCAACCCGGGTCTATCTCTGACCCCGGGTCAATACGCGTGGCGAGCACAAGAGCCAAACATCAATCTCCAACATGAGTGAACACCAGCGTGCAATACTATCTCGACTCTCGGTCACAAGGCTTCAATGTTTACAGATGTCATCTTGATAGGGAACAACCAACGCCAATTCACGCAATGTTTCAGTAGTGTGCACCACTTTGCCACAAACGGTCTCCAGCTGGGAATGAGCCCCCTCTAATGGCCTAGACGATTT